>NC_085000.1:4575379-4580379 GCF_963854185.1 Sardina pilchardus | reverse complement strand
CCGTGGGTAATGTAGTTCTCCCGCTCCTCCAGGTCCCCGTGCCCGTTGCTGCGGCTCTCCGGGGTGCTGCGCGCCGTCATGGCCAGGTGGGTGCTGGTGATGATGTTGGGGCGCCCGTGGGTGACGAACTCCCCCCGCGCCACGCGCTCGCCGCAGCCTTCGTCTTCGTCCTCTTCGTCCTCGTAATCGTCTTCCTCCTCCTCTCTCGGTGGGTTGGGCATCGCTCCGGTCACCTCCCCCTCCTCCAGCTCCTCCTCCTCCTCCTCCTCCTCCTGTTTCTGCTGATCCTCGGGGTGTTGGTGCAGCTCCTCGCTGAAGTACTGGTGATCCGACTCCTTCGGCCTCTCTGATGCCTCCTCTGCCTCCTCCGCCGGCTCCTCTTCATCAGCCTCCTCCTCCTCTTCCTCGGCCTGCTCTTTGGGGCCTTCCTCCTCGCCGACTGGCCGAGAGAACGCACCGCTCGCTTCCTCTGTTCCGTTCTCACCTCCTCGTGCCTCGACCCTCTTCACCTCCTCCTCCTCTTCCTCCTCCTCCTCGTCCTCCTCCTCTTCCTCGTCCTCTTCCTCCGCGGCTGAGTGCTCGGAGCCTCCCTGGCCGTTCCTCTCCGCCTCCGAGACGAGCGGAGGAGTGGACGGCCTGTCGGTCACCTGGCTCAGGTTGAGCAGGGAACTGGCGGCCATCTGCTGGTATCTGGAGTAGTCCTCTCCGTTCTGACCTTTGGGCTTCTGTGTGCTCGACGACTCAATGATCACACACTCCTCTGAAAGAGTCAGTCAGAAGCGGCCAGTTAGAATAAATACTTTTCAAACAATAGGCCTATTTCACAAGATGTCGCCACTGTGTAAACTAACTTCCTCTGGAGCAGCTCAGTCTATAGGAAAGACAGAAACAGGAAGATGTTTTACCCTGCCAATTAAGGCATCATTAACATCAACTAGGCCAGGCACCTGGACACTGTGAAATTGGCTCATTCTTAGTATTGGAATAAATTCTTCATACTATCACCACTTCTTCACACTATAATGCTACTATTTTATATGATTTCAATCAGTGCCATTTGGATTAATTTCAACAGTGATACCTTGAAAAAACATGAAGTTAGCTGTTAACTGTATTAATAATTGTACTTATGTGCAGCCTGTTGTGAAGAACAACATCAAAGCAACTATCATGCTCTGTCTTTGAACTGAGCTTCTGATATGCTTGAGTTCACATACCTTCATCAGCCTCCTCTTCCTGGTGTCTCTGTTCCGGCTGTTGTGACTCCTCCTCCTCACCCTCTGGCTCCTCCTCCTCACCCTCTGGCTCCTCCTCCTCCATTTCCTGAGACTGTTCCTGCTGCTGTGGCTGCTGCTGCTGCTGCTGCTGCTGCTGGGACTCTGTGACCTCCTGCTCTGCCTCCTCTCTCTCCTCTTCTTCCTCCTCCTCCTCCTCTTCCTCCTTTGGCTCTACCTCCTCGCCGCTCCCGTCGCTGTCCGCGCTGTAGCCCTCGTCCATGGCCAGTTTGAGAGGGTGGGACTTCCTCTTAGAGGCGGGCTCCTCATGCTCAAGCTCCGCCTCCTGAAGACGGCGCTTCCGGGCCAAGGGACAGCTGAGTGCACTGAGGAGGAGAGAGGGGTGAAGAGAGGAGGAGATGGGGGGGAGGAAGAGGGGGATCAAAAGAGGAGAGAGAGAGGGATGAAGAGAGGAGTAGATAGATGGGAGGAGGGAGAGAGGGATGAGGGATGAGGAGAGGAGGAGATGGAGGGGGAAAGTGGGTGATCAAAAGAGGAGGAGAGAGGGAGAGGTGGGTGGAGAAAGACAAGACAGAAACACATAAAAACAATTTACAAGGATAAATTGACAACACAATGTTCCATATACTTACATGATACATCACTCAGACAGGCAAACACACACACACACACACACACACACACACACACACGCGCGCGCGCGCGCACGCACGCACGCACGCACGCACGCACGCACGTATGCACGCACACACATTGTAAATTCAAATGCAAATCAACTGAAAAAAGAATCCATGCTGGTGTCAACAACATGCCAGAGTGGATGAGCAATGAAGCGATGCCAAGTGAGGATCTGTAGGGGGCGCCGTATTCAACTCAAACACATCATCATCATCATAACCACTCGGTTTCACCACAGTGCTTTGATTAACACACAGGCAGAAAGGGGGAGAGCTGTGCAGTGATGGAGAGAATTCAATAAAGCCCTCACCTGGAAACGAGGGGAGCGATAGAGGAAAAGAGGGGAAGGAGGGAGGGGAGGGGAGCAATCTATAAACACAGAGCGTCTAAATTGAGCTCCTGAATGACTACACATGTAAATAAACAAGATGGCAATATTGGGCCAATAAGCCAGAGACACGACTGAGTGCTTTGCAATGGCTGAGGGAGTGATACAGAGACAAAGAAAGAAAGAAAGAAAAAAAGAAAGAAAGTCAAAAAGAAAGAACAGAAACAAAAAGCCAAAAAGAGAAAGAGAAACAAGGAAAAATGATTCACGTCTATTCTACAACGGGTAGGACAAGGGAAAGGGTGGTTGTCTAAGAGAAGGCGGGTTTCCAGAATATTCCATACCTTCTGTGTCGGGCATATTTCCCACTGATATGGCCAGAGCCATTGCATCCAGGGGTGGGACAGCTGAGTGGAGAATGGGTTCAGATTAGTTGTGTTTGTGCTCACAGCCATGCTGATGAAAATGTTATGTTGAAAATGGGATCACCCTGCCTCTTCTGTCTAAGCCCTCTCTTGTCATACACTGGCCAGTGTCACACATCACTACATCACAGTGTAATAATGAATGCATCCCATAATTCCATTTTCCCAGAATCCTCTCCTCCTCCTCCTCCTCCTCCTCCTCCTAAGCCTGTGGAGCTGCTGAGCCTTCATCTCCATCCGCTTCCCTTCATTTCATTTTCCATTACCCTCTTCAAGCAATCCCCTTCATTAGGCCAATCGCCTTTATTACGCCGCTCATTTATTCAAATGTGGCATTTGCATTTTTAATGAAACGCACGCCTCCCAGCGCCGCTCACCTCCAGCACTGTTGCCGCGCCAACACTGATCTGGGATCTGTGCGAGCGGGGAGCTGATGTGTGACCAGCGCTGGTTATGAGGAATGGGTTGGTTACGAGATGGATTGCGTCATATTTTATGGATCTGTCCGGGTGTGTGTGTGTGTGTATGTGATGTCTGATGTGTGATGTGTGTATGTATATGTGATGTGTGATGTGTGCGTAGTATGTATGTGTGATGCATGTGTGTGTGTTTGTGTGTGTGTGTGTCTCCACATGTGTGTCTATGTGTGTGTGACGCATGTTCCTTTGCCTTTTTCTCTGAATCAATCTGTCTCCATCGCTCTCTCAACGTTTGATCTCTCTCTCTGTTTTTGATTCTTTCTTTTTTTAAATAAATAAAGTGATACATTATTACTATTCCCATTGATGGCAGGACTAAGAAGCAGAACCAGGGCAGTTAAGGGGTACCAGTAAAGTGGATGCTTTGATTCATGCCTCGACTGCTGCATGGAGACCTCTGCTCCGTCCTGGCCTATCTTGAGCCTTTAGCTACAGCAGGCCATTTATATCCATCAGCATTGATGACCGTGAGCTATCCCCTGACCCTGGCGGCCCTCGTGTTTTCACTGCACCCCCCGCCCCACATCACACACACACACACATACACACACTGTTCGATATGCTGTAAATTGTGCCCCTCGTAAACTTCATGGCACACTTGACCGTGAAATGGGACGGTGAAGTGCTCTCTCTCTCTCTCTCTCTCTCTCTCTCTCTCTCTCTCTCTCTCTCTCCGCTTCCGTATGAAAGCAAAGATGCATCTATCAGTCAGTTCGGGGGGAAATCAGTGATGGCTTCTTGTTGCAGCTAAAGGGTCTGTGCGTGTGTGTGTGTGTGTGTGTGTGAGGGGGTATATTCTGAGGATGTAATAGTGATATAAGCAGTGCCAACCTTCCCCTCCCTGTGACTGCTCTATCCATCACAAGCCTCCTCCTCCTGCCTCTGAGTCCCATCTCAAACTTTTCTAGATTGTTCTCCAGCGAGCGGCAGCTGACTCAGGGATACCTCTGGCCCTGACATGATGCTGCTGACTGGATTGCTGTACAGCCACTGAGTCTGCATCTGCCTCTAGCCTGCCACCTCCTTGCTTTTTGACACGAGCATGTTAGTACTGTTGCCATGTATGTCATTCATGCAGAGCAAAATGGATAACCATGGAGTCAGAAAATCAACTGAAAGCACAAGTGATCACATTTTAGTGTGAAGCTATTAGAGAGAGTAATGAGCGCACTTACCTGAGGTCCTGTCCTACTACATCTACAGCAGCTGTATGGAGGGAGGAAAGAACAAGACAACTGTGTGAAAAAAGGGAAACTCTAGAGACGAGAGAGAGAGAGAGAGAGAGAGAGAGAGAGAGAGAGAACAGAGGGGAAATGAAGTATGAGTGAGGGAGAGAGAGACAGAGCTTTAGAGAGAGAGAGAGAGAGAGACAGAGCTTTAGAGAGAGAGAGAGAGACAGAGCTTTAGAGAGAGAGAGAGAGAGAGAGAGAGCAATAGAATAGAGGGGGGAAAATGAGGTGTGAAAAAGGCAAGTAAAGCAACAAACACCCACAAAAGAGAAACTGTGATCAATAAGTCAAAATGCCTACAACTCCCATGGGGCCGTGCTGTGCGAAACATGCATGAGTGCATTATGCAGAGAGGAAAATAAACACCCAAGCAAACGCACACGCTCCCTCGCCTGAACACCTGAATCAGCCGAATCACTCCCTCTGACGAGAGGGAAAAATGGCCATTATTATATGCATACTTCAGCATAAATGAGTGATTAATCATAGCAGTTTACTTTGGTGTAATTGAGAAAGTAACATTAAAAATGCAAAACTGCAAACATCAGTTGAAAAATAATGTTTCCTAATCAATTTGTTTTTTTCTCCCCCAGTTATTTCTCAAAAGGACTAACTATGTATGTGTG
>NC_085000.1:4537879-4567879 GCF_963854185.1 Sardina pilchardus | reverse complement strand
CTCTGCCTTGTTTGATCTTTGGCATTTTATTTCTCTCCATCTCACTCTTTCTCTCTCCCTCTCTTTCTCTCTCTATCTCCCCCTCTCTCTCTATCTTTCTTTCTTCCTCTTCCCTGCTTCCATCCCAATCTGTTCTGTTTCCTGACAGTGGGTTGGGGTGTCATACATCCATCTGTCCTTGGCTGGGCACTCATACAGGTCCCTGCAGCTACTGGAGCCACATACAGGAGATAAGTACCAGACAGAGAGAGAGAGAGAGAGAGAGAGAGAGATAGAGAGAGAGAGAGAGAGAGTGTGTAGAACTGAGGGACATATGGGAGAAAGGATAGAGGCATTGAAAAGAGAGAACATAACAACTGGAACATGATTGAAAGTAAGAGAAAAAGAGAAAAAGAAAGAGAAGATCTTTTTAACATGTCATACAAATGCTTTCATTTAATAGTTCCTGGGTGAACCTTTCGCTCTCTTTCTATCCAATAAACATTTTATTTCTCTCCACCACATCCTGAACACTCTTCCACCTCCTGCTCAACTCAATCTCTATAACTCTTTTATTCACCTCTCACTCTTGATTGCAAACAGAGTGCAATGGGGGAGGGGGGGGGGGGGGGGGATAAAGGCAGACATGTTACATCTTCAATCATTTTACACACACATGTGCGCATGCACACACATATAGCCTATTCATTGAATTTCTTATATAAGTCTGTCATTACAAATAAATATTCAAAAGGGCTGAAAATTCATTGCGTACACGCAAGCAAACTTTTTCTCTCTAAACACACACACACAAACACAAACACACACACACACACACACACACACACACACACACACACACACACACACACACACACACACACTCCAACACATACAGTAATGCCTTCCATATATTTATCAGCTGGAACTCCTACTCTGTCTGCCATTCACAGCACAGTGTACCCACTGTAACCGTGACCCTTTCGAAGTTTACCACTAAACCCCAATTTCTCAAAGCTGAATCTGTTCTGGGGTCTTTTGGATGAGCTTGTTCTGATCCACCTCCATCCAGCACTCCGAAATTTGCCAGAAAGCCCAGGTGTATCGAAACTGAAGAGCGAATTCATTAGAAGTGAGTGAGTACTTCAGCACTCAGTGCGAGGTGAGGGGGAGGTGTGCACTGCCTTGCTACAAGCCAACTGTCTCGTCATGCCATTCATTTCAAAAAGTAATGTTTAAGAGCACAATCGGCCGCAATTTCAATTCTATTACTAGAGAGCTTGTAGAGAATGGGGTAAAAAGCTAAAGGTCTTTCAAGTGAAAGCAGCCATTAACATTGTAAGAGTTTCTCTTCTTTACAGCAGGGAAGAGATATTAAATCCATAGTTCAGATTAAATACGGGAGGATGGCACAAGGGTAATCCTCAGGACGACCCAGCACCACACCCCAGTTCGAGTTAAGCAGGATTTAGAAAGTAACTTTGTATGATTAACCGTCACAACAGAAAATACCCTTAAGAAGGGCAATGGTGAATGAACAAGAACAATCTCTTATGTAGGCTACTGTAAATCATGACATCACGATGCATTATAATAATAATAATTATTGTTATTATTAGTATCATTATTATGCTATTATTGTTGTTGCTGTGCCCTGCTGTTATTATGCTTTCTACCCTGTATATTTGGAATGGTATTTTAGACGTTTTCATTTCTGATTAGCAGGGATAGTAAATGATGTAGGCCTATTACATCCCGGAAGGTCACGTGAAATACATGCTAGGCCCACTAATGAAATTATACACCGCTCCATGGCGGGGCTAGACAAAGTGCCTTTCAGGAAGAAGAAAAACCTCAAGCAGACATACAGCCTACATGAAGCAGACCGACTCAGCCATCCCAGCGCAACTGCTAGTCAAGATCCGTTCCAGACATTAAAATTTAAATAATAATAATAATAATAATAATAAAGCATCACATCTTCGTCCTATTAATTGACTCTTTCCTTTATTGTTTGTCTGAGGGCATCGAGGCTTTCTTATAGGCATTCTGTAACTAAACCTGGTAAAAGAACAGTGGCGCTCTCAAGGTTGTGGCCACAGGCTGTTGCTGAGGATACACAACACAACCCCTCCTCTGTAACCGCAAACAGGTCCATTTCAGAAAGCCTAACAAACTATAGTCTCCAGCACACCTGTTCCGCGCGGTAAATGGCGTTTCAAAACAAGCCTCGGTGAAACAATACACAGTTACATGCTAATGGGAAAGTAAATAACGCACAAGATGCATTCTGATATGGCTCGGCCTGATCGCTAGTGTGGATGTAATTCAGTGTTTCAAGGCTCTTCGCCCATTACTAATGGCACTTTTCTTTATTGATGGCAGAGGCGACCCTGACCCTAGCCTTCGTGGTTTGGCTTACTTGTGTGCTCTGAATGACAAGGGCGCAATTTGGCCCAGCTGTTCTATTCGACATATTTATTGCTCTTCCCTCTCTGGCAATCCCCCGACACCTGCTGCCGTCACCACGGGCGATGGATGAATTTTAATGCCACACCTTCTCGGAACACGGAAGTGCCACGAAAATGTATCTGAAGGGAGGCGGTTTACCTCGCGCACGTTGATATGAATATGAAATGTATATTTTTTCCAACAAGGATTTTGATGGGGTGCTCTAAGCGATGTAGTGTCTATTCGTATTGCATCCTAACGTTCCACCTCAAAAAGAGCTTCATAAGAAATGATAGCTCAATAAATACCATGTTGAAGAGATGGGCAAAATACGTAGAAAACACAAACACAAGCAAGTCACAACACAACACAAGTCTGTTGAAAATAGCCGGCTCTTCAAGAGTAACACCTTGAATCCAAATGCTTCTGTTAGTGGAATAATCTGTGCCTTTGGCTCATACCATTTCAACACAATTTCCGGACAGTGATACAATCTCCTGAAAGTTATTACTAAACCCCTTTCCACTCCAAGGCTAGAGATAAAATAAACGACTTCATGAATCATAGCCATGCATAGTAGGAGTCGTTTATTATACAACGCACGCTGAATGCTACACTACAGTCTGTGAACAAAATGTACAGTAGTGTAAGCCTACTGAACGACTAGAGAGTGTACAATATGTTGTTGCTGTTGTTGTTGTTGTTGTTGCTATTATTATTGTTATGGTTGTTAATATTATGATTTGTAGTGTTAGTAGTCTAGTAGTGGTCAGTGCTACTACAAGTAGAAGTAGCGGCAGAAGTAGTAGCCTTTAGTTGCAGCATAGTGACATGATGGCGAGTTGCAATGGTGATGTTTGTGTTAGGGGTAGTTCATGTCATAGATCACTAAAACCAACGACAACTCTGAACACATAGGATTACTGATAAAAAAAAAAAAAATAATAATAAAAAGACTTTGGGAAAAGGCGTGTGTAGAAGTCCTAACAAATATGTACTAGAATCACCAGGAATTGCCCATTAACTATTAACTGTACCATATAAGACTACAGGGTAATTACTCGATATGGAGATCACTAAAACCAAAACTTTAGAAGTAACAGAAATCGAAAATTTCCCCCAGTAGTTTTTAGATACTTCTGGGTTACCAATAACGGTCAGATAAAGCGCACAGTTACAGGAAGGTAGAACTTTTGGCAACATAAAATAATGATAATATGACCCGGTCAGCTCTGCATCCACCATCTTAGATCATGATGCATGCACACAATAGTTCGTGAAATGCACTGAATTGTACTGGACAAACAAACGTGTGCGCGCAAGCTGAGCATAAAGTGATTTAACGCAAATGAGCTTTTACGCCTGAGACCACTCATGGAAATCATCAGGGGCGGTAGTCGGGCGCAGCTAGCGAGTGCTATTGCCCTCAGCTCTCATCCGCTAACTGCTTTTCCTGACTTTTTCCTGCACATCTCACTAGGGGCGGTTGACATTTAAAGAGAGCATCTCTGTGTTTTCTGCTGCGGAAAATCAAATGGCCAAACCCCTCCTCCCCTTCATCCATGAGCTCGGCCGGGAGTCCTGTGCTACGCCCATTGTTCGACCTTAATTACATAGAGCCATATGGAACTAAGTACGAGTGCGGCATGCTCCCCTGAAACCGTGCGATTTTAACTGCAGATACACAGCTGTCGCAAGTAAAAAAGAAAATCACTTAAAACCCATGCTGTTTGGACAGTATGTGCTACTGATAAACAGATGCCAACGTATTCAAATAGGCTAACAGAGAGGAAAAAATCCCCCGACACCAGCTAGGATGAGATGGACATGTAATCGTAGAAATCTAGAAAATCTCGCTCGTACGAGGGCAACGATGGTGCCGAGGCACGGTGCATAGGAAACCACATCAAATGAACTACGCAGTCGCGCATACTGTTTTCCGCAAATAAACAACCATGTCACCGTGATCCTACCACAGCGCCATAGTTGGCAGTTCCTCCATTACTTTCCCACTTATAACTCCGCACCAGCAATGTGGTTCAGGTTAAAAGCAGAATCGTCACAACATAACATAACTGACACATCTCGCTGACAGTATGCCATAAGTTAGCGATGGTGAGACGCAGCATAATTTAAGAGCAGCAAAAACAGATCTACGTAATCAATCATCCGTAGAAGAGAAATTATCATTTACAAATTAGAATTATTTATTCAACATATCGAAAACAAAATATCTCATATTATTAATTGTATTCCCCGATTGCATACACTTAACCTTCATCGCTAAGGTCGATCATCATGGTAAGACAAGATCCAGATAAACATTAAACAAGAGTCAAAAAGAATCCAGCGAAGCTAACAGCAACATTTTTTCTAACTCCGTACATCACTCTGTGTGCATTAAGTAAGCCACCAAATTTCCAAAAGCAAATCTAAAGTCTCAAGAGTGAGAGATATGTCAGCCTACAGCGTTAAGATGTGGCAACACCATTCTTGAATGTTAGTAGTAACTGTAAAACGTGTGCATAATGATATGACATAATAATAAAATATGTATTCAGTACCTGAATAGCAGAAAATCCCAGAATCTCCGTCGCACAAAACTATGTTTTTCTTCCTGCCTGAACAGTGCCGCGTATGATGCTTCTAGGTATCCCAGATTTCTTTAAAAAAACTAATCAACACACTATTTGTCCCATAACATCCAATTGGACATTAGGTATATCCAAATCAATGAAAATGAGAATGCAGGAGTCGTTCTCCTCTGATGCGGCCACGGGCTCACGGAGCTCCGGATCGGGGCGGTAAACGTTACTTGTTTGTAAGCAAAAACATGGCTTCATTTGCCTTTGTCAGCGAGAAAACGTAATATTGACTTACCTTTCCCTTATGAGCCATTGTCCCCCCCACCTCCTCCCTCCGCCCTTTGCCATGACATCACAGAAGCTGTAGTAAAACCTACAACATCAGATGGGCTGGGCTTTGGGTCCCCCCCATCATAATTCAATAGGCATGTAGAGATACTCTCCTCCTCACAGGCTTTTTCTCTCCTCAAGACCACATACACACGCGCGGGGGTGGGTGGGGGAGTGAGCACAGGGGTTGTTGTAGATGTGCTTCACATCTTAGTATGAGCAGAGGGGATTCAGGGGTGAAGAAAAAGGAATAAAGTTTCTAACTCGCATATCTCTTCGAAATCAATGGGAAAAATGACCTTGGAACAGCATTCAGAGCAGCCAGAATGGAACATTTTAAAGAGGCACTTTTGGTCTCCATAACACCAGAGGGTCCTCATTTCACGCCAAGCGATTAATCTTTAATACACAACAAAGCATGCATATGTTACGACCATCGTCTGCTCCCTCCCCCCACTACTTCTGTCCTGTAATTCTGTCAGTGGACACTTTCACCTAAAATGTACTGATGCACATCTCTCAATTGGTGTGTACAGAACATTAGATAACTTATTGACCTCAGGAGTGAAAGTAGTTTATCATCTAATACTCTGCTGTGTGTTATTAACATTGTTGCAATACAACATCTGAGTCTATTTTGTCTACCAAATCGAAGTTTTTCCAATGGGGAGCTTTGTCAATACAATACAACCCACGGGCCTACATGGCATGGCAGACAGTTTTGATGTAAGAGAAAAGTCCCAATTACTGTCTTGCCAGTCTAAGGTTTTAAAAGCAGTATTAAAGGATTGTTTTCTTGCTCTGTTCTACTAACTTCCATCAACAAGAAAGCAGACAAATGCAACTTGGAATTGCTCCCAAATGTTACACACACCGTTGTTTTGCTTTGTTTTGCAACCATTAGTGAAAATGACAACCATTCATTACAAGCCATTTGAGAATATTCTCCACAAATGCCACTCTTTATCTCCTGTCGCCACGCCGTGCATGGGGGAAATATTCAAAAAACCAACCTTCGCCTTTCAGAAATTCTATTAAATTCTTATCTCTTTGCGCCAGACTCTTTTTTGCAATCCCATTGTTATGCATTGGGGCTGAAATCAATCACTGGCGTCCACGCCGCATCAATATGATTTCAGTTGTGCGACGCACAGCGCGTAGGTTCACCCAAACCCAGCAACACAATCGAATAAAGAAAAGGCCAAAAAAAAAACAAAAAACAAACAATGAATAAAGGCGTCACGCCAATAGGATTTTGGACGCGCACACTGTCCAAGAAGACAAGGGCCAAGAGACCAGGTGTATGAATGAAGTGAAAAGTCGAATTCTCACTTAGAGTTTTTGACTGTGATCAAATTCATAAGAAAGGAAAAAACAAGAACACACCGGCCTACAGCAAATTGCTGTTCAGGACCCAAGACAGCGCTAATTTCGCTCTAGAGTAGAACCATGGACAGCAGTCGGGAGTCAGTGTGCGAGTCAGGCGAGAGTAGTAGAGGGTACGGAGTTGACCACGAACGACATTTGCTACTCATGGAACGTTTCATCAGTGAAAATAATAATAGTTCACTTTACTAATTATTGACTAGGGCCAGAACAGGAATTATCCACCCTCTGAGGTTTTGCACTGTTTATACATATGAACTTCAGATGTATTTCTACACATCTTTTATCTTTTATTTAAGTTTAAGTTTATCTAAGATGCACATAATATTTATGTGCATCTACAGAAGGAGAATTGCCACTACTGAACACTAAAAATACAACTTTTCAATCAAAGTTTGCTTCCTAGCCATTCTGTGGAAGCTGTTGCAGTAAACACGGACGTCAATTATTCCTTTTCTCAATATTATTAGGCTATCATTATTATTCAAATATGTTACTTGTTACTTAAAAAAGAGAAAGAAAATTCACGTTGAGACCGAGCTGATTGTTTAAGTCAGGGTGCAGATGGGTCATCCAAGCTGCCCAACAACACAATTAAAGAGGTGCACTGTGACGCGCCGCGGTCAGTATAAATATTACATAGGCTAGCAGCTGAGAGAGCGAGGTAGAGAGGCCACCCCGACGAACTCCCTCGACAGATGGAACCAGGAGTCAGACAACGGCACAAAAAGTTTGAAAGAGCCCGCGGGCTGGTATTGTCACTTGTGGTCGACCGCACATCCCCGAGGGAAACAAACCGTTCTTTGTCTGAGTTGACGTATACAAGCTCAGGAGTTTTGCACCAGAGGTCCCAGCAACATTTAAATTCAGCAACTGCTGTCAATAGGTTACCAAAAATACTACAACAATCATGCTGCCACTACTACTTCTAGTGGACTTGCTTCTCTCGCCATTAGCCTATTACCACTGCTTTTACCTTACTTGACAACCACTAGCCTACCTTACTTGATGTAGCCCATGAAAACAGTAGCATGGCATCATAGCATACCACAATATTTGCAGGCCAGGTACAGTCATCTACTTTACAGTCACTTAACAGATATTATAGGGTAATCATCAATGTAGGCCTACAACACTAGAGCTGTAGCAGAATATGCTCGCTTTCAAGTGTCACTGAAAAATAATAAACATGTGTTGAGAAATGTCTGAATGTTCCGCATCTGCCGGAACAACTTACATAATCTGACAAGGACATATTTTCATTTCAAAACGCTTCGACAGACTTTAGTAAAAGATACATGCGGACAATCAAGCGATTTTCACTAACCTAGAAAAGTTCCACAAAATGTCATGGTTGCGGTCTCTTGTTTCCCATGCGCGACCGACCAACCGAAGTGCTGGGAAGTTAACTTGTTCAAAAAAGTTGGTCTTGGCAGAGTACAACTTATTCCGCGTGGGAGGGGGGACTAGGGGTGTTAGGGGGCGTGAAAACTCGGACAAGTTTCCAAGCAGACCAATTAGATGCTGCCGTACAGGTAATTGGACTCCAGTACAGCCAAACTCTCAGCCAATCATTGTCCACAATCTCAGTTTTCGACAACAATGGTTTGAGTGGGTGGGGGGGATACACACACAAAAGATGTGGTAGGAAGTGTCTTCAGCTGGACTGGTACTGTTTACAAAAGTCTGGTGAAGAAAGTTTCATTAAAGTTCCAACACAAAATTGCAACAAGTAGACATATAAAATGTGTAACTATGTGAACAATGCAAAGTTTACACATTAGGGGATAAATTGACCTGCTGTGTCATTGTAATATATTCTCAATATGTAAAGCATAGTAAAAGGAGGAGTTAGACTAACAAAAACAGAGAGACATTTTAAATGGTCATCTAAACAAGCATCATGTGTAAGCATAATAAGCACACAGCATATGAGAGATTAACAACCTTCTTCCCAGAGCGTAAAGGCTGTGGCATGCTCCTGGGTCTGGGTCTGGGTCCCGCACATGCAGCGCGTGACGAGAATTGCGTCATCCACACGCATGTTTCAGGTGCTCCCCAACAATTGGGGCCTCGCATCAATGAAAACATACACAGAGGAGCATACAAGTACGCATACAAGTACACAAGTACACAGGACGCTTCGTGTTGGGCCATTTTACTGTCTAGAACGTGCATTAACTTTGTATAACCGAACGGCGTGTCGTCCATTATCCCTTACATAACAGCTGTGCATTTTGTCCGTCCAGTTTGCTATAATTGTGCCATAGCTTCCATCACAGAACAACAACTCTCCGTCGTATGCTTATCTAAGCAAGTGAGGCAAAAGGAGCTCCTTTATTGTCTGTGGTGTATAGACATAATGCAACACTGCAAGTCTGCAAACACAATTCAGGCCTGGGTCTTCACATAACTTATAAAACATTTGCTGCGTCCTCTCCTATTCAGAAAGAAATTGCTGTGGCCTGTTTTCAAAGCTTCTCTTGTGTCTGACAATGATGCACACATTTTAATGGACTTTGTGAGAGGCTGCACTCTGTTTACCTCTGTGAACATTAATGCAATAATAATGAGTCCTTGGAACGCTGTGTTTTGCCGAGCTATGTCCACTGACCTCTGAAAACAGTACAAAGCATTGAGTTGCCTACAATTCACTGAACAGTTGTGCAGTGGAATCATCTGCAATTAAATACATATATAGCACTGTCTGGCCATTTATTTTGTTGTTAGGATGGAAGATAATTAGCTGTTTTTCAAAAAAATATCATTATTTTATGCCCTTATTCCATTATTCCATAGCCACCTACTTTGGCCATACAATAATATGTCCTCAAGAGCACAATGTGTTTACATTAATAATCTGTGTTAAATATCATTGTACTTCTTTAACCAAGACAATACTTTCAACCCTAAAATGGTTCCAAAATAGGGCATTTTTTCCACACATTTTGTCATGGGAGAAATGTGACTTTGTCAACCTCCGCTGCATCAGAATTCGCTGGTTAGAGCTAAGCTATCACTAACTAAAAAAAAAACCTACTCAGTTATACTTAGATGTACCTTATGACAGTGACAGTCTTTGCTGCTAGAGTGGATGGTTCAGCTGTAAATCTGTAAGGTACAGAACATTATGAGAACCACCAACATAGCACCTCCACCATCATCTGCAGAATGTGCTGTTTTCCAAAAGGTTTCCCACTACTCAATCACTTTCCCTTTGTTGAGGGCTTATCAGAAGTAGTAATTTACATCTTTGGTAGCTGCAGTTTAGATTGAAAGATTGGCTACTATATTGATAATTCTACACTCCCTGTTCAGTCCCTAACACACACACACACACTGAACAACTTGTTCAAACAGTTGTTGCCCCCAAATAGAAAACGGCACGTGACTCTCTCAGGTATAAGATCCCTCAGTGTTTCATCTCTTTAGGAACTGATTAGAAGCAAACAAAAATACATGTTTTTTCTTTCTCTTTCCTTTTCCTCTCTCTTTTTGCTCTATTCCAGCCAGAGATGAAGGAGATTATTCCTCCGTCTTGGCAGAGCAGTGCAAGGCAGTGAGAGCAACACTCTGGAGAGCGCGAAGCTCAGGATTAGGTTTCCGCTTGCACTCAGCAGGCTCGGCGTTCCCCACCTCTTTTCCATACAAACACACCTCAGTCACTCCTTCTTCCTCTCTTTTCTCTCTCCTCCATCCATGTACTGTATCTCTACCCCTTTCTATCTTTCTCGCAGCTTTATTTTTTGACACTTCTTTCTGGACTTACGCTGCTTATTCTATTCGTAAGCATGGCTGACCAGGAGGGTGAGCGAGCGAGCCAGCGAGTGAGTGAGCGAGGCTGGGCAGAGCCGTCGGGTTTGGGGAGTGGGACAGCTTTCCCCTTTAACAGATGGCTCAGCTGATAGTAATGTCCTCCGCGGGCTGGTCTCAATGCCCTCGCTCCACTGTTGCCATGGCGAGAAAATGGGGGAAAGAACATGTAATGGATTCGCTGCTTATTAAATTTGCTTTCTGTGTCTGCTGACAAAGAGAGCCTCTCACTTAAAGGAGTGCAACCCCTACACCCCCCCCCCCTCCCACACACACACACACACGTCCTCTACACACAAGTTTTCCCTCCTCCCATCTTTCTTTTTTTCTTATTCTTTTTAACTCTATCTGAGGGTGCCAGACACCCTTCTGTATTCTTCCCCGTGCACCAAACACTCATTAACCTATTAACTTCAGGACCCCCCCTCCACTCCAGGGCCCAGAGTCCCATACAACTCACAGATGAACTCTGACATGCCCTACAGCTGTCTGGCAAGAGGACCACAAAGAAAGGGACACAGAAAAAAAAGAGGAGAGAGATAGAGAGAGAGGGAGAGATAGAGGGCAGAAAAACATAGTCAAGAGAATTATTATGTGTGAAGTGGAATAAAAGAAACATACCAAGCCTTTCAATGTGTTGCGTGGTTGCTTCTGAGGAGATGTATGAAATAACATTCTGCTAGTATTTTTTCTCTCTCTCTCTCTGATGGTGCTGTGTTGTGTTTAAAATTAACAAAGACTGCATGGACGGAAAAGATGAGAAAGAAACATTGATGATTTAGCCATTGATGTTTTAGGCACATAATAGATCCCAAAACCCTTCAAATCTCTCCGGAATGGCTTGTGATAGCAGCAGCAGGATAAGAGGCAAGTGGGTTTGTACACAGTGAATGGCAAATGCATTTTGTTTGATAGGATGGCTGTAAGAGCTTCTGACCTTGTGTTTAACTCTCATTAACAAATACAGCACAGGATCAGCTCATTGTATGTGTGTTTGTGTATGTGTGTGCGTGTGTGTATGTGTGTGAGTGTGTGTGCATGAATGTGTTTTGCACACCTGCGTGCTGTCCATCTGTGAGCGTGTACACACCAAATGCACATGTATGCACGAGCACACACACACACTGAAGAGTCGTGCTCTCTGGCTTACGGAAGCGATCAGAGGCCAAACATGATGACTTCATTGTCCTTCCGTTGCGACCTCCCATCCCCCATCGTCTCAACTGCTCATTTACGAGAGATCATGAGCAACAGCGTAATTCCACTACGCCTCTCGCCTCACACGAGCGAGCAGAATACAAATAAGAAACATGCTCAAGCATCAGCCCTACTACTGTATGACAATTAGCACAACAAATAGCTGCTGTTTCTACAGCTGATCAAGAGTACTACTACAATGCCAACAAGGAAAATAAATATAAAAAACATTGTTACTACAATATTATTATAAATCTAATGTTAAAGTTTGAAGTACAAAATATCATTGTTATATTAGAAAACCATATGTATAATTATCAGTATGATATACTATAAAATAAATATATGCTTTTAAAATCTATTTTACTTGCATTACCAGTCTGTTTCCCTAGGTCTAGATGTACAGTATGGAGGCTGTGCATGCAGTCTGTGTGGGCCAAAGTGCACAGACGATGGCTGGGGAGGAAGATAAATAAATAAGAGGCTGGCTGCATGAGTGCCTCTGCCCCAGGCCTGCATTCAGCCACCCTGCCCTATTCTTCATAGACTTAAAACACACACATGCAGAAACACACGCTAAACACACACACACACACACACACACACACACACACACACACACACACACACACATACACACACACTCTCTCTCTCACAAACACACACACTCTGTCACACACACACACACACACACACACACACACACTGTCACACACACATGCATGCACACATTTGCTGTACGACACACACAGTTTGGTCTGAGTGCCAGGCCTGATGATCGTCATCTCCGGTTTCCACCCCAGCCAGCCCAGGCACCCCCCGCCAGTCACTAAGGGGTCACTCCTGCCAGAGGGCATCCAGTCTCTGTCTGTCTGTCTGAGGCCCAGCCCCTCCCCCTTTCCCCCTCCCTCACTCCCTTCCTCTTTCTCTCTCTCTCTCTCCTGCCCCATCCACCCAGACAGTCAGACACCCACCCAACCCATCCCTCCCTCCTTCCCTCCGTCCCTCACTGCCTGCCGCCTCTCTCTCTCTCTTTCCTTCTCCTCTCCCCTTCCTCCCTCCCTCCCTCCCTCCGTCCCTGCGTGTGCGCGCGGGTGCAGCAGGCTGGGCAAACAGAGGCCCGGGCCAGTGGTAAATACAAGCAGCCCTCCACAAACAAGGCCTGATTACAATGACAAAGAGCGGCCACACTTTTGGGTGGAGCCAGCGGCCATTTGAGGCTGGCTGGGGGCCTTTGAGTGAGTGCCATACTTAATGGGCTTTGTGCCGCGGAAGAAAGGGGGCGCGGGGGCTTCTGGGCCCAGCTGTCACCGCCACACAATGTCGGGGACTGACGCAGCAGCGGCGACAGCAGCAGTGGAGGGGCTCTTCCGCTTTTCTCGCCAAACCGGTCCCTCCATTCCCTCTCCTCCTCGCCACAACTTTCCCCTGTGTTGTTGTTTCTGTGTGTGTGTGTGTGTGTATGTGTGTGTGTGTGTGTGTGTGTGTGTGTGTGTGTGTGTGTGTGTGTGTGTTTGGTTGTGCTTAGTGAACACACAAACACAAACACACACACGCATAAAAAAGTGAAAGATGTCTGGAGGGAAAAAAATGCTGAAATGCTCAGACTCGCTAACACATGCGCATATACAGACTCGTGCACACATGCAAAAAAAAGGGCTGAGTGTGCAGCAATTAAATATGGCAGTAAATCCTGCACAATAAATGGCAACTGCACAATATCAGCATTTCCCAAATATTATTGTACTTACACAACGTGCTCAACTAATTTTTTAAAGGGAGTTGCATTATGTATGTACAATAGAGATGTTAAAGTAACAGCTGTTTAGAGATGTGAATTTATCCAGTGCTGAGATGTATTGTATGCAAGATATTAGTTTCCACTTAAGTTCTGTTCTGTTTAGCCACCACTAAAGTTCTGTCCTGTTCTGCTCTGTGAAAACAACCTACAGTAGGTTATACAACAAAATAAATCTGGGAACATTGAAGACAACTCAGTACCAGCATTGTAGTTTCAAAACACACACAAATGTTGTGTATGTCAGCGAGTGTCTGTGCATCTGCTCACACACACACAGACACACACATGCACACACACATGTACATATGTCGTGTGACTCAGGAGAGAGATGAACAAACAAAACCTCGGCATTTCTAAGCGAGTGCACACAAAGGCGGCCGCCTTGCTCAGAAATGGATGTTGTTTCACCTAATCTCTCTGATACCACTGTGAAGCTGCTAAGCCCCAGCAAATCAGCTTAGCAGATGTCCTGAAGTGTAGGTGGCTTGTTTCAAGAAGCCAAAAAGAAAAACCCCACCAAGAAGGAGAGCAAGGGGGTGAGGAGTGGGGCATGCTGGGGTGGGAGGCAGGGAGCGGAGTAGGGGTGTGTGTGTGTGTGTGTGTGTGTGTGTGTGTGTGGAAGGGGGGGGAGTCAGGCTAAGAGCTGAATCAGAGCTTACACTCAGCGGAACCCCCCCGTCATCACACACACACACACACACACACACACACACACACACTACCTCATCCCACTGCCCCCACCCCATGTGTTCAAGACTCTCACTTTCCTCCGTGGCCTAGACACTTCTCTGCTGGGGGGCGCGGTGAGGTGGGGTGGGGTGGGGGGGGGTCGGGCAGTAATAATGAGGCCCCCCCTGCAGGATCTGGACCACTGGGGTCACGGCTCACACATATTCTAACACCACATACACCGCCCCCCACCAACACACATGCTCCTCCTGTGTGGACACACACACCCCTCCACCCCACACACACACCCCTGACTTACTCTCCTGCTGTCTGAAACAAGAGCAAAAGAGCACAGAGATAAACTGAGTTTGAATGAAGTCTGTGTGTGTGTGTGAGAAAGAGAGAGAGAAAGTGTGTTTGTGTGTGTGTGTGTGTTTGTGTGGCCACCTGGATCAGAACACCCACAGTTTTCAGACAGAGGATTATTGTACAAGTCTAATTATGGGAGTGTTTTGAGTGTTGTGTGAGTGTGTGTGTGTGTGTGTGTGTGTGTGTGTGTGTGTGTTTGTGTGTGAAGGGGTGGGGGTCGGGCGGGTTTAAAAGGGTGTGCATGCGCTTCCGTTGTCATGGCTACAGAACTCAGCTGATTGAAGGGGAAGGGGGAATGTGGGGGATCTTTACTTGGAGGGCATCTGTATGCAAATGTCATTATGGCACAGAGATGTTTGGAGTGGCTGTGCTGGGGGTGGGTGGGGGGGTCTGGAAGCGGCAAGGGAGGTGTGGGGGATGTATGGCCGTATCCCGTATCCGTAGAAACAGCCCAGACCACGCCTGGTGGAGAGAGAGAGAGCCAGCTCTGGTTCCCTTCCGGTGCTGAGATTGGAACACAGGGGGGGGGGGGACTGCAGCGACCGACAGGAAACTGGACACTTTGACAGAGAGGATCCGTCATTCGTCTTCAGGATCCATTCAGGATTCATTCGGCAGAGCTAACTGCACTCATTCAGTCTCCTGCCACCTGTCTCTCGCTCTCTCTCTCACTCTCTCTCTCTCACTTTCACTCTCTCAACACTGTGTGATTGTCCCAATCTAGGGCAGAGCAACTTCATCCCAATATTTCCGGAATGGCCGAGTGGATGCAGAGATGTGATGGCCGGTGCGGAATAATATCTCTGTGCCCCCCCCCCCCCCCCCCCCCCCAAGACATCACATCCTCTTTATTTCCGAACGGCGTGAAACGGCCATCACGGCTCAGTGGGCAGGTGCTAACGGTGGGATGAGACTCATAACGCGTCAGCTTGTGGAAATGAGACGAGCAGGAAACGACGTGGCCATTTTCCCCGGCCACTCTAACAGGCCCTGACTTATCAACTGTGACTCCTGCGCTGCCGTTGTCGTCTTCTTCTTCTTCTTCTTCTTCTTCTTCTCTTTTCAGCCTCTTGGCTCTGTATTTGTCCACCTTCACTTACACACTACCTCCATGTCCGAGTAGTCATATAGACACACTGTGTAGGTGCAGTGTGTGTTTGTTTTTCTCACATTAACTGGGAGAGCAGCACAGCTAACACCGCTGTGAGCAGGGGGCACACACACATACACATGGGATACACAAGTGTATGTTTAATCAGCTTCCGAAGTGTAAATGTGTCTGGTGAGTGTAAAGTGGTTTTTTTTGCTTTTGGGGGGAAATTACTTTGGTAATGGAGAGTGTTTCATTGACTGATTCACAGTTAAAACAAAACGAGCAGGTGTTTTCATGAGCGGTGCACAGCGAGGGGTCAGGCCTGCTTCTAAACCCAGCGGAAAGACACGCGGAGGCAGCCTGCGGTGGGCTTGTCCGAGCCGGTATTCGTCCAGGAGGGTGCAAGTGAAACGAACCTGCTTGTGGGCGGCTATGAGAGACACAGAGCGCACACACATAGCAGAGACGCGCCAACAGGAAGTAGATTCCCGCTGCCCGGGCAACTCTGGGCATGACTGCGCTGTGCCAGAGAACGCTGTCTGGCAGAGGCTTATGGGTAATGGGAACAGCCATGGCACAGATGGGGGGTAAGTGGATGGGTTAGTCGAGTGTGTGTGTGTGTGTGTGTGTGTGTGTGTGTGCTGGTCAAGGGGGGTGGGAAGAGGGTGTTGATGTCATGCAGAGCCCTGTTCTTGCCCCAGCAAAACCTACTGCCCAAGTGACCCAGAGAATGACACAGTCCTGAACTCTCTCTGTCACACTCTGACCCCTCATGACTGACTGACACACACACACACACACACACACACACACACACACACACACACACACACACACACACACACACACACACACACACACACACACACACACACACACACACACACACACACACACACACACACACACACACACACACACACACAGCGACACTTCATCAGCACACTATCTCTACAGAATCCTCTGAAGAAAAACGACTGGATGTGTATGTCGATCATTCCATTCAAACAACTTCCCTACCAATTCCGTGTTCCATGTAAACATCTGCATATCCCTGACACCTATTTGTGTGTCTGTTATTGCAGTGCGGTGAAAGGGGCTCACTGAGAAACAGGATGTTGTTGTGTAGCAGCCCCTCATCAACCATACAGACGAGTGCACAGTGAAGCAGTTTGCTTAAACAGCTGCTGAGGGCCCTCCTTTGAAACCATCCAGCTCCTGCGTGTTCTTCATTACTAGGACGAGCCGCTGTAACAGCGCAGAAGTTATATATTCTTGTGTGTGTGTGTGTGTGTGTTAATGCGTACACCTCTCTCACAAATGAATTGTTAACATTAAACATCTGCCATTTCAGCTCGGAATGTTACAGAAACACAACCGCCTGTTTAGCAAGGCATTGTGAGAATTGTGAGAACTGTCTTTCGACAATTTGAGAGGACATACATCCAAATTATCGCTCGCATACAGCGATAACAATTTCAGCCCGCTGACATGTGTAATGGAAGACATGTTTCTTCTTTTTCACAAGTTTTTTTTCAGCCCTGGGGTACACTTGCAGAGCTGCTTCCTCTCACTACGGGAAAAAGGCATCATTAATTTCTGAGACTTTTCCAAACATGTCATAAGCAATACCATCACGGCTCTGGTCTTTCTTACCGCAAAGATGTTGTTACAGGAAAGCACAACCTACTATTGCTGAATGTTTTCTCCAATTATTACATGTGAACTAACGGCGAAGTTTTTAAAAAGTGTGATTAAAAAACAAGCCATCCTGATTTAATGTTTTATTAAAGACATGCCTTTGGCTCTCAACACATGGTTTATTACTATATAAACAAAATAAATAACTGCTGTGATCATATAGGCAAAACAATAATCAGGATAATATATGTAGGCACATAACATATATATCAGATATAAAGCTAACTGTACACATACATATATTGAAAGGCTGATTTGACTACATAATGTATTACACGGCCCCTTTGTGCTGGCTGCTTTGCGTCCCTTTCTGTTCTGTATCTTTCTGTCTTCAAATAAATCCCCCCTGATCAAATTCACTCTGCCTTTGTACTGCCTGTGTTTATCTGACCATCAGCTCCATATATCTTTCCCATACCTCCATCTTGGACTTTTCTCTCCCCCTCTCTCTCTCTCTCTCCCTCTCTCCCTCTCCTGCGTCTCCTCTCCCACACAGCATCCAATCATCTTCCTCGCGTCACACTTCCCGTCTAAACCTCTGTGCTTATCTGATTCGCTGGCGTGCCCTCTGCTTTCAAATCACCCTGTCCATCACTCCACTCACTCTTTCTCCTCCTCCTCCTCCTCCTCCTCCTCCTCCGCCACCGCCGCCACTACTACTCCCTCGCTCTAGCGCTCCTCTCCCGCTACGCGTGTCCAATCCACCTTTCCCCCATTCCCCCGCTCCCATTCAGCACTTCCTGTCCGGCTCATCTCCCTCCCCTCCTGCCAGTCAGTCAGTCTCTATGGCCATTTTAAGCAGAAGTAGAGTGATAGAGAGAGAGAGAGAATGGGGGAGGAAAAGAGAATGAAGGGAGGAAGAGAGAAATGGAGAGAAGGAGAAAGAGAGAAAGAGAGAGAGAGGGAGGAAGAGAGAAATAGAGAGAAGGAGAAAGAGAGAGAGAGAGAGAGAGAGAGAAAGGATGAAGAGAAGAGTGAGGGAGGGAGTGAGGGAGGGAGGGGGAGCTGGTTGAGGTGCTGAATAATTCATGCTGCCCTGTAATGAAGCGCAGTGCACTCTTTAAAGTGTTTGGTGTGTAATGGAGTTTCAGAGACAGAACTATCATTTTCTCTTAATGGTGCTTTCTGTGCTGCTCGCCGTGAACCCCTCCACAGCACACACCCCCCACCTCACCATCACACACACACACACACACACACACACACACACTCTCTCTCTCTCTCCGGCACCCCCATCTTCCAGAGCACCAGCCGGCACATGCACATGCGGCGATTACCGGCAGCTGCAGGAGTTTTAGAGCGGCCAAAGTGGCCAATTTTCTGGATGCCATTTAAACAACAAACACATCGCCGTGTTAAAAGAGAGACGCTGGAGAAGAAGAGGGGAGCGAAGGAGAGTGGCAATGATGATGGCGATTAGGATGCAGGAAGTGTGTGTGTGTGTGTGTGTGTGTGAAAGTATATGTATGTGAGTGTGTGTGTGTGTGTCCGTGTGTGTGTGTGTGTGTGTGTGTGTGTGTGTATATGTACTTGTGTATGTGTGTGTGTGTGTGTGTGTGTGTGTGTGTGTGTGTGTGTGTGTGTGTTTGTGTTTGTATATGTATTTTTGTGTGTGTGTGTGTGTGTGTGTGTGTGTGTGTGTGTGTGTGTGCGCCTGTACTGTGAGCACTGAATGGGCAACTGTAGGGGAGAATCACTAAAGCAGGGAGAGGGTACTTAAGCTGAAAGTCCTGCACTCTCTCGCACATGAGCAGCAGAAAGGCCAGCAGCCTATGCTCATGCCAAGACTCCAAATCGCCGCACTCTCAATTATGTTTGTAAATGATTGTGTGCTGTGCAGCGCAAATATTCCTTTTGCTTTTCAGCTATGAATAAAACAGTCATTTTAGAGCTGCTTAGTGCGTTGTTATACTCAAACATAAAGATTTCCTTTAATGTTTTTTCTCAGCGCACTTCTTTACAATGCTGATGTTTGTGTAAGAAGACTGCAGAGGAGTTGAGCTGAGTTGGGTTGAGCCATTTCGAAAGTTGTTAAACCAACTTGTCCCTTCGGGGCAGCCGTGGTGTACTGGTTAGCGCATCGGGCTTGTAACCGGAGGGTTGCCGGTTCGATCCCCGACCATTCCACCACGGCTGAAGTGCCCTTAAGCAAGGCACCTAACCCCTCACTGCTCCCCGAGCGCCACTGGTTGGGCAGGCAGCTCACTGCTCTGGGTTGTGTGATTCACCTCACTGTGTGTTCACTGTGTGCTGTGTGTTCACTAATTCGGTTAAATTGGGTTAAATGCAGAGAACTGAATTTCCCTCACGGGATCAAAAAAGTATACATTCATTTCATTCATTCATGTCTGGCAGAATAAAGATATTTCTCATAAAGTGAAACCGCTGAAATCGTTTTTACTCGTTAGTGGCCATATCCAGATCCTGCCTACCGCAATAACTGATTTCATATTTTAGGGATTTACAGAGAAGAGGCTTCCACAGTCCCACACTAAATCCTACGTTTTGGATCGAGTTGAGCGTTCCCGGTCCATTTGGCTCACGTTCGAACTGGCTGTACCTCAACCGCGACCAAAAGAAAAAACACAAACACCTGAATTCTTCCAAACCAGGTGCGAGGCAGAGGAGAGGAGATCGGTAAAGAGCAGAGCCGGAGCAGGTCTCGTGCGAACACGTACGTATGCACACGCACGCTGACGGCGCCGAGGACTCGTGGCAGAGCCGTTTCGATGCCAACCGCAGGGGTCACGGGGCTGAGAAGGGCTGGCCGTGTTTGGACAGCGGCGGCACGAGTGAGCGGAGCGGGCGAGAGCAGATTGCGGCACCACTGCTGCCACCACTGCCGCCGCCGCTTCCAAATAGATCTAATCCCACGGCGCCCAGCCAACAGATGCTCCCTGCCACTCTCAGGAGCCGAACACAGCGCAAGGTAAATATTAACGCTGCGCCCGGCACAGATTGTGTTGTCTATGATAAATCAAACAGTGAGCAAATCAATAGGGCTGAGCAAAGTCTCTCTGGATCTTATTTTTTTTTGTTGCATGGTTTGAGTGTGTGGTGGGAGTGTGTGTGTCTCTGTGTATGTGTGTGTGTGTGTGGTTTCAACTTGTGCAGTCAATTTTTTTCCGACCATTTATAAAGAACCATATTTCCCCTCTTCAGTTTTTCCGAGGAGTGAAGGCTGTCACACAAAAGACATTTTTTCCCAGTATTCTAAGGTGGCGACACTGATTCAATTAAATAGAAAAGGGAAAAGCAATGTTTACTCCACAGACAATTTCAGGCTTAGAAAGTCTTTGTGGCGTCTATGCCTGATAAAAACAAACATCTGCACTCCGAAGAGAATGTGCAGCTGCCCTTTCATGATCTGCGGATGCTGTCGTTATCTGCATGTACTTGCGGGCTCCATCTTGTGTAAATATTCCAATCTGACTGTGGTCCGTGTGAATGGCCACCCTGCTGGGCTAATCTTGCCTGATCTACTCAAGCAAAGCGTGGAATCTCACAATCACGCTTTAATATCTCTCTGGCCAAAGGTGTGTGTGTGTGTGTGTGTGTGTGTGTGTGTGTGTGTGTGTGTGTGTGTGCGTGATGTGGTGATGAAAGATGGAACATGGTGAGATCCCAAAGCCTGTTCCTTGTGTGTGTGTGTGTGTGTGCCTGTCTGTCTGTTGCACACTACTCTAAGAACCAAAGAGTCACAAAGATAACAGTCCATGAGACAAAAGCACTGACCCATACCCTCTCAATCAACTTTGGCAGGTGAGCTCTGTGTCTGTGTGTGTGTGTGTGTGTGTGTGTGTGTGTGTGTGTGCGTGTGTGTGTGAGAGCACCTGCCATCTGTGGTATGTGAGGATCACAATCTTTTGTCCATTACTAGGGGGGCAGGCAAAAATGAGTTTTCACCAATTTCTCTGGGCAAACATATAACTACTCCATACAAACCACACAGCATGCATCTAAAGAACACCTGCCACAAGCATTAAAGGACAGCCCAGTCAACTCCATTTAAAAGCATTTAACCACAAAACCCCTACATACATTACTCCCCACTCAAATTAACACACACACACACACACACACACACACACATACACAGACACACACACACACACACTAAAACAGAGGTGCCACTGACTAACACACTCCCTCAACACAAAATGAAGAGGAGATGCGATGATAAAGAAGAAACATGTCAGCGACATGTTATCAAATATTGACTTGATAAATATTGACATAGCCAGATAAAAAAGACTCCCTGGCCCCCAGCACAAAGCTAAGCATGGCCATTGAGCGCACTTCCTACTCAGTGATGATGAGCGCTCGTGACTCAGTGAGGGGCTGAGGGGAGAGGTGCGGGCTGTTTAGCCGCCGGTGCTAGACTTCCACAAAGCCGACCAGCAGTCACCTCTTGATAGCAAACAGAGCGGCCTGACAGCATACATTTGAGTACTAATGAACGGATCCGTGGTGCCTACCACTCTCCCCTCCCCTCTCTCTCTCTCTCTCTCTGTGGAGAGATGAAGACTTCACTGAACACATACTAACCCCCCTCACGCACACACACTTCCTCTCTCTCACATAAACACACACAGACACACACACACACACACACACACACACACACAACGACACACAACGCACACACACACGCACACGTACACACACACCTCCTGTGTCTGCCCTGAGGCCAAACACACAAAAGGCCATCGTGATCAACTGGGACCTCACCGTTCAACCCTCACCACAGAAAAAAAGGGAGGGGGGAGCCAGAGAGAGAAAAAAAGAGATTGAGTGAGAGAAAGAGAGAGAGAGAGAGAGAGAGAGAGCAGGAGAGCAAATGGCCGAGATGGGGAGATTTATGGAGAGAGAGAGAGAGAGAGAGAGAGAGAGAGAGAGAGAGAGAGAGGAAGGGAGTAGGGGAACGAGAAAGTGGTAGAGGCAGAAGAGGACAGGAGGCTGAACTTCTGGCCCTCCGTCAAGAGCCGAGGCGCATTTACGAGTGGCCAAGGGTGACATGTGTAGTACACACCCTACAGACTAGCCCAGCCAGCGCTGGGGAATGAATAATGCAATTTCTATTTAAATTCTATTTCTACGAGGCACAAGGGCCCCAGAGACATCTTTATAATTCATGGCTATCAGAGACACAGGAACATATAATTTACAACGGTGTGCATGCATGTATGTATGTATATATGTCCCTGTATGTGTGTGTGTGTGTGTGTCCATACTTTTCTATAGCTCACCTACCTATAATGTATATGCACAGTTACATTATTTCACTACAGGTCTATGAAAGTAAGAAAGATGTGTGTGTGTGTGTCTGTGTGTGTGTGGTCAGTCAGTGTTAGATGTTGAGATGTTCTGCTCACACAGTGGAATAAGCATATGCGTATATGCTTATGACAGGGCATGTTTCGCTAACACGCGTGTTGGTACTCATGTGCCATTAGGTGTGCATGAAAGCCTCTGAATGCCGAGGCAGAGGTGCTTGACTTCATGTTGGTCAGCAGCACATTGCTCATGTTTTTGTAAGTGTGAGGTCTATGTGTGTGCGTGTGTGCGTGTGTGCGTGTGTGTGTGTGTGTGTGTGTGTGTGTGAGTTTCTGTGTTTCTCTGCAATCATGTATGACTCACACATGGATGTTTGCCTCTGCAGCACTGCTGGTGTGTGTGCGTGTGTGTGTGACAGAGCCTGTTTGTGAGCGCATACATGTGTTCTCCTTAATAGCCTTGGTGCAGGTGGATGTGTTGAGAGAATACTAATGGTGGGCTATTCACAAGTGGAGTGTTGCGGAGTATGAATGTTACTAGGCCTTTGAGAGCAAGGCAGGGAGGCCACTTTACACGCCTGTGAATTCTCATGTGTGCAAATGGATGTGTGAAAATATTCATTTGTGTGTGTGTGTCTGTGTGTATGTGCGCAAATGGATGTGTGAAAACGTTAATTTGTGTGTGTGTCTGTGTGTGTGTGTGTGTGTGTGTGTGTGTGTGTGTGTGTGTGTGTGTGTGTGTGTGTGTGTGTGTGTGCGTGTGTGAGACCATGTCTGTGAGTGTAAGGTAAACATACATGGACGCTTAATATTCAGGCCAGCACGCTCCATGTCTGTCAGGTACACAAGCAGGGATCAGAGAGGGGGAAGATTGAAACTTTGAGAGGCAGAGAGGCCTGCATGCAAATGAAGAAAATGACATTCTCCCTCTCTCTCTCTTTTTTCCCCCTTCCTCCCTTTTTCTCCCCCTTCTCCACTGCCCTTTCTTCTTTCTTTTCTTTTTGGTCCTTCTCTCTCTCCCCCTATGCCAATTTATTCTCTCGTTCTCAGTGCCTTAGTTCTCCCTCTTTCCATCTCTCCCAAACGCGCCTTTGAGGGCGTATAACAGAGGAGATGTGAACCTGCACTCCATCTACCGTGAAAAAGGAGAACACGCAACTGTGTGCACTAGACACACACACACACACAGATACATGCGCACGCCTGCACAGACACACACACTAACAGATAAATAGATAGATAGAAAGAGAGGCCCATAAACTCTCAGCAACAATAACATCCATAGACACACACACACACACACACACACACACACACACACACACACACACACACACACACACACACACACACACAGTGTGTATGAGTTTCTGCCTGTGGCTGACGGGAGGCCCAGTGCTCCCAGGGCCCATGCAGCAGTTGGCGTGTGTAGGAGCCTAAATGAGCTGCAGCTGTAACAGTGTATTAAGGGAGGTGTTAATGGAGAGCGCCAGCAAAGGCAATGACAAGCAGGCCACCTCAGAGGCACACGCTATAAAGCCTAACAAGATCAACAACAACCACAGCCATACATGTGACCCACACACAAACACACACACATACCCACACGCACACACACACACACAGGAGGCATACTGAGTAAATGTGCTCATACGCCTACAGTATGGATGCACATATTACGATTTTAATTCACATAATATTAACATATGTACATGCATACATATACATATTGTACATAAATACATACATACTTACAGACATCCCACACCCCCACACAATTATATTGGCTCCTATAGGCATATTTGCACACATACAAATAAAATATACAATTAGGGCCACATATGAAAAAAAAATCTTTCTGCCATGACAAGATTAAAGTCGACATGTTGACATTAAACTCGGAATCACAAGAATAAAGTTAAAATATCATGTCGACTTTATTTTTGACATTTCGTCTTTATTCTTGACTCTAAAAGAGTGAGGAGTTTCTTGTTAAACCTGATTCGTAAGTCGCCTACAATTTCACATTTTACACAGGCATTTTGTTGAGTCATCGGCCAACTGATTGAGTCTGAGACTGACTGTCCGGATTCAGTGGCAGCTACAGTGGAGTGGTCGCTCTCTCTCGCTCAAGTTTTGATGGACATGTCAAGAATAAAGAAGAAATGTCAAGATTAAAGTCAACATGAAATTTCAACTTTATTTTAGAAATGTTAAGCTTAATGTTGACATGTCAAGTTTAATCTTCCTGGCAAAAACATTTTTTTTTTCTTAATGTGTGGCCCTAATACGCCATTGTATAAAATACACCTCTTTTAAAAGCAAATGAAACAAATACCATTAAAATACATGTCTCCTTGATCTAGGACAGGTGAAAGATAAGGAGCTATGGAACCCGCTGAAACCCTCTGCTTCCACCTCGGATCAGTTACTGCGACAAAGCGAGTACTGTACCAATCAACAGCTGCGTCAGCAAAAACGAATGGCGCCATAGCATTCAGTAGAACAGGATGCTAATCAGCTTGACATAGCACAGCTCTGGAGTGATACAACGTGCAGAGAAACATCAACAAAAACACTGTTTACTATATAGAAAACACAGTATAATGCACACATTGTGTAGATCAATGCTTCTGTCCACTTGACCACCTGCCCATCAGAGAAGATAGCGAGTTGTTTCAAGAAAAAATAGAAACAACATCAATTTTTTTCCTCTTATGCTCCCTTATTATCTTGTTTTCTCCCCCAGAATCTTATCCACACATATAGCGTGGTGTGTGTATATCTGTGCAAACAATCTGCTGGTTGACAGGTCTTGCTATTGGCTACCTACCCCCACGCCTTTGAGGAAACACGTGCAGCGCAGCGCACCAGACGACACACACACACACGCTCAGAGCCTTGCCCGGCCACGCTGCACCCTCCTGACACCCTCAACCCGGGAACGTGGCATGACACCCCTGCCATGCAAGTGGGCAAACACGGCAAGCCAGATGGGACATTTAGGTCCTTGTTGTCATTACGCGGGTGCAGAGTGTTGAGGCGCTATGCAAATAAACAAACACAGCACAGGGCCTCCGTGGCTTTCCGTTTTCCCCAACTCAACAGAGGGAACAAAGCAGCGTTTAGAGAGAGCATCTCCAAATGTCAGCAGTCCCTCTCCCTCTATCTCTCTCTCTCTCTCTCTCTCTCTCTCTCTCTCTCTCTCTCTCTCTCTCTCTCACACACACACACACACACACACACATACAGTACACACATACACACACATACAAACACAAACCCTTTTGCATTTATACTCATTACCTCTCATTCTCTCTCACTCCATTTCTGTCTCATTTTCTCTCAATCACAGGCATGGCATTGTTGCGGAATGAAGCCAATAAAGGAGACAGCTAATTCAGATGATGAAAAGGGAACCGCTGTCGTGCACCTGAGAAAAAAAGCAGGAGCAAAAGTAAACATCTATAAAAATGAGTGGACCCCCAGCAATGCATGACATCAATATCTCCACCCCCCTTAAGCATAATAGGCTATCCTCCACCCCCCCATCCCCACCTATTCCTTTTTTTCCGCAGGAGTCATAAAGCACATAAAAAGACACAAGCCCCCTACAAGAGTAAATCCTGGATTGGTGGTGGGGGTGTCAGGGGAGCGCGTGGGCTGCTGAGGAAGAAATCAAGTCTTTCCAGCGGGGCCCGTGACAGCACGGCGCGGCTCTGCGGGACTTATGATACGCCCGGGCGGCACAGCATGGAGAGAGGGCGGCTGGGCCAACCCAGCGGGAGGGGGGGGGAGTGGAGGTGGGGGTGGGGGTGGGGGATGTGTGTGATGGTGTGTGTGAGTGTGTCTGTGTGTGTGTGTGGGGGGGGGTTGAGTACGGGTGAGAGAGAGGGCAGGGATGCCCCCTCCCATCCCCCCAGCTCTGTACTGGCAGTAGTAGCGAGAGAAGAGGAGTAGAGAGGAGAAGATAGGAGAGGAGCAGAGAGGAGAGGTGAGGAGAGGAGAGGAGCAGAGATGAGAGGAAAGGAGAGGAGCAGAGAGGAGAGGAGAGGAGAGGAGAGAAGAGGAGCAGAGAGGAGAGGAGAGGAGAAGAGCAGAGATGAGATGAGAGGAGCAGAGAGGAGGGGAGAGGAGAAGAGAGGAGAGGAGAGGAGCAGGGATGAGATGAGAGGAGCAGAGAGGAGAGGAGGGGAGAGGAGAGGAGAGAAGAGGGGCAGAGAGGAGAGGAGAGGAGCAGGGATGAGATGAGAGGAGCAGAGAGGAGAGGAGAGGAGAGGAGAGGAGAGGAGAGGAGAGGAGCGGAGAGGAGCAGAGATGAGATGAGATGAGAGGAGAGGAGAGGAGAGGAGATGAGAGGAAAGGAGAGGAGAGGAGCAGAGGAGAGGAGCAGAGATGAGATAAGATGAGGGGAACAGAGAGGAGAGGAGAGGAGCAGAGATGAGATGAGAGGAGACGAGAGAAGCAGAGGGGAGAGAGGAGAGGAGCAGAGATGAAATGAGAGGAGAAGAGAGGAGAGGAGAGGAGAGGAGAGGAGCAGAGGGTAGAGGAGAGGAGCAGAGATGAGATGAGAGGAGAGGAGAGGAGCAGAGAGGAGAGGAGAGGAGAGGAGAGGAGAGGAGCTGCTTGTGTGCTTTGGTGGGAAGAGGAGAGGAGAATGTGGTGCAGTTGAGGCATTCACGTCATAATGATATAGGTGGTGCACACATGTAATCATTGTAGGGCACACAGGCAGAGCAATTGCGCAAATACATACACATGGACATACATGCGTACAACCTCTGCATACTGAGCCATGGAGAAACACAATAAACATACACACATACACACCACTCTCACATTTGGACACACACACACACTTACACACACTCACTCACTCACATTCATTCACACAACCCTATTATCAGAGGCATCTGCTCTGATCGAAGCTGTACTTCAGTCATGCTGGACAGCACAGCAGCATCATGGGTAATTTGCTTAGATTACACCATAGAGCTGTGGGATTGACAGCCTGCTGCAGGCGCAACGGTCCTCAGAACCGTCCTGCCTCTCTGAACGAACACATCGGGATCCGCCATGAAACATCACTTTGAAACATACCCGCGAACAACACTTTGAAAAACATCTGAGAAATGTGAAAAGTGTGCTAATGTAATTAGCTTTTAATGTGACACATTGATGACAAGCAGTCTATTCTATACAGCCACTGTCAAACACCTAACACAAATGTTAAGAACACATACGCCAATGAATGCAATCTAGTGAGATACTATAGTGCTGCAGCAGCCTTCACCACTTCTTTTTTTCTACAGACAAATAACCTTTGACCCCTCTGTGCCTGACCTATGGCAATTCTGAGGTGCTGAAAAGCACTTCCAGGTCACTCTGTGATTTAGTGCGACAGGGTCATACCCTGGGCAGGGAGAAGGCACGCCTGATATTAGACCTTTGACCTTCTGGCCATACGCCAACCTCTCTCTCTCTCTGTCACTCTATTTCGCTCACTCTCTTTCTCTTTCTCTCACTCTCTGTCAGCAGATACTCCCAGAATGCACCACTCTTTCATCTCTCCACCTCCCAGTGGCTGAATCAGAGCAGGTGCCAACATTCACACAACCGGAGGGGAGAAAATAGTATAGACGATATATGGTACATATACATACGCGGTATACGGGATGAGATGGGACATTATTCCGGACTGATAAGAGCCGCACGGCGCCGAGAGGAAACCTGGAGAGCGAGATACGGAATGAGGATCTGGGAGCGGGTCCGTGGCCCGTACAGATATGTCATGGGCTGATAAGCACATGTTTGTGTTGACGCGCAGGGATGCGGACAGGGGCGCCAATATGCATGCATGTTTGTGTCGTCACTCAGCCACAAATGTGAATTAGCACAGATGTGGAGAGCTCACAGAAGGTTTGCACACATAAATATAAACACACACACACACACACACACACACACACACACACAAAGGCAAACCCATATAAAACCTTTGGTACCAGTATGAAAAACATAACATAAAAATCCTGCCATCATACAAATAAATCCCATACATTCAAATGCACAAATACATACAATTTGATACACACACACACACACACTATCTCTCTCTCTCTCTCTCTCTCTCTCTCTCTGACACTCACACACTCCCAAAGCTTTTGATGGTTGAATGCATGGCTCAGCAGTCACACCTCTCCCTCACACTCCTCATTGATTGTCATGGTGTTAGATTGGTGTCAGGAGGAAGAATGGACACAGAGGAGAAGCTCGTTCTGCCAAAGATTATCTCCCCAAGACACTCTACTCGGGCGCGCAGCTGGAGCAGAGCCGTGGCACAAGTGCTACCTGATTCCATCTGTGCCGCCACGCCACGCCACCGTCACCAGGCGCCGCCACCGCCGCCGCAAAAACAAACACCAGCAGCACCAGACCAGACCACCGCCACATACCGCAGTACGCACCGAGATACTCGCCGCTTGAAAAATACATACAGGCGCGGCGCGCACACACGCATGCTAAGATGAGCATTCGATCATTCATATGCATCGCTGTGCGTGCTTGCTTATCCATCAACACGTGCATATCCAACAACATCCATACATGTGATGTGCACATAGAAATACACACACACACACACACACACACATACACACATCCATCAACATGTGCATATCCAACAACATCCATACATGTGATGCACACATAGAAAAACACACAAACACACAAACACACACACACACACACACAAACATGTACATGTACAATGTACACACACACGTACACACTTGCATAAAAGAGAACCCATTCTGTCAGGTCTCAGCTTGCCCCGTGCCTTCCAATAAAAGTGAGCGCTGACGCGCGCCATTCTACGGCTCCGGCTCATCCCCTCCTCTCCCATTCTACTCAGTGGCAGGGGGGATGTGTGTGCTGTACTTAGTCGCCATGGAGACCACAAACACCCCGCACAGAAAATTCCACACAGAATAATAGCCGGCCAATTGTGTCTGTTTGCTCTCCAACAAGCTGCGGGATTAGAGGCATTTTCTTGTCAGAGGCGTAAACTATTTTTATGTTGGAGAGGGAAGAAAGGAGCGGGGGCCAGATATGAAAGCGGCATACTAATGCTGGCCCGTGACAGGTCCACCCACCCCTGCTCAGAGAAGAGCCAAGGAGAGAGAGAGAGATGGAGAGAGAGATGGAGAGAGAGAGAGAGGAAAAGAAAATGAGAGTGGAAGAAAGAGAGAGAGAGAGAGAGAGCGAGAAGCCAGAGATAAATCCTTCCAAAAAGCACGAGCAGGAACCACTGAGCCAGAGGTGAAGGCTCCCACACACACACACGCACGC
>NC_085000.1:4522879-4532879 GCF_963854185.1 Sardina pilchardus | reverse complement strand
TAGCCAGGAGCTTGCGGTACTGACTGTCTACAGGGAAGCATTTATTCTCTGATCAGGTGTGTGAGACTCTGTGACCTTACTCACGTCATTCAGACACATATACACACACACACACACACACATACTCGTGCTCATCTATAATGAAGCTATCCACACCGCCAAGGCTCTATGAGAACAAACAAGCTGACGACAATGAGTAGTTCTGAATGTTTTGAGATAAGGTGCATCGTTAATGTATTGCTTTAAGAATACATTACCGCGTGGGGATTTATTTTCAAAATCAGTTTTCATCCACTTTTCATCATTTGTTTGTTTTCGGCAGCATATTTACAGGACATTTCAGACATTCAGAACTGACACATTTATGTATTCAAAAGCTGTAATTTGTAACAAAAATACAGGTAAATATTGAAGGCTTAAATGCTGAACTACCTTTACTCTGTGAATAAGGAGAATTCGTCTGAAGACTTTATCATTAAATGTACTGGAATGTCAATGTAGACTGATGGCAGAGTAAAGCACAAAAATACACACATGCACGCATGCACGCACGCACACACACGCACACACGCATGCACGCACACACACACACACACACACTCACACACACACTATTACACTATACAATTATGAAAAACATTAAATGACAAGAATCAAGTACTTTGTTTTTCATATAGCTTGCAAATCATTTTTATACAACAATTCATTTACTTAGAATTGAAATGATGATAAAGTATTGATCCTCTGTTTGTGTCCTACATCGCCTTGTGGCATTAATATACATTTAGCTGAAGCAACCGTACACAAGGCTGAAATGTAATTATCCTCTCATTCGGTTCAGTTTAACTTATGAAATATTTTCTAGTGAGGACTTAGCCAAATGATCGAATGCATTCTGCATGGTTGGTGGTTGTCAGATGCTTTTGCATTACGCCTGGTGTACTTTGCTACTTTCGCAGGGGTAAAAAAACTACATTAATAACTTATTAAATCATATAATCATATTATAGCGTGCATGGGTATTCATTTATATATGTGTGCGTTGTCCTCCGATGGATATGCCCAGCAAATCGAGTTAATCACGGCATTGAAGGCAATAATGAGTGTAGCATTCTTCTGAGCAGACTAACAATCTTATTAAGGAGGGCTGATGTGCTCCCCAAAACAGAAAGGCAACCTACAAATTCATTATGTTCTAATTTAGAGCATAAAATAAGACAGAGATTCTTGAGGCAAAAACAAACAAGCGACAAGCAAACAAACTGAAAAAGTCCAAAGCGTCGTCGTCGTCAATGGACACACATCAACCATGGCTGCAAAAGCACTCTAAAGCAAAAAAGTTATACTTTTTAAAAAAGGAATTCTCATTTACTGCGGCTAGGAGACATACAGTATTAAAGAAAAGAACAAAGAGAGAGAGAAAGGCAGATAGTGTGTGAGAGAAAGAGAGAGAGAGAGAGAGAGAGAGAGAGAGAGAGAGAGAGCAATGGAACATAATCTGTGAAAGAAAGAGTATCGCTCACCACACACAGTGTTCCCCATGGCTGTTCTGTGAGGTAGCCAGCAGTGAGATGACGTGTGATGGATATGAAATCAAAGGCCTGCCAGCCCGACTGATGGCACCCTTTCCGATTCAGGCCTCCCATTACACATTAGTGGTCAATAGACCAGGCTGAGGTCTCCTATAGAGGAAATGATACTGTGTGTACACACGCATGCATCGCCACCTTTCCTCGTCAATAGCAGTCCATGTTATAGAAAATCAACAGGATGAAATGATAGATTTCACCTCCATTAAACTAAGTTCAACAGAAGTGACATTTAATGACTTGGAACGCCAGAGGACATGAACAAAATGATCTGGTTCGGATCACTAGGCTATACCTGGAGAATGCATTGAATGTGCACTGCATATAAACATCCAATGGGGAAAGGGAACTAAATGACACATCTATACATTGCAAATAGACATACATTGCATTTGTGAAATAGAGTAATCCACAAGGTTAACAAGCGAAAAGAGGGGAAAAATATCAAAGTGCATCAGGCAATTTGAGACCCTCAGTGAAGGCCTTGCATGACACTGTATAGTCCCAATGAAATGAGCCCTCTCCTCAATAGATATCAAATCCATGTTATTTATACAACGGGTACAGCTAGCCTGCCCACCCCCCCCCCCCCCCCCACACACACACCCTACCCCCCAGGCAGCACCCATCTCCCTCATATGAGCCTCCACGCCCCACATTACACGCTGGTGTCACTGGCCGGCCCCCGAGTTTATGATGAGCATCAGCCGTTACGGCCTGGCATCCCCCATGAGTAGGTCTTAATCCCCTCCTCTCTCCCTCTCTACCTAAAGTCAGAGCGCAGGCAGGCGGTGAGGGGGGTGGGGGTGGGGGGTGGCTGGTTAGGATTTCAATTCCCATCCTCAGTGGATGTCATTTTGGCAAACTGTAATAACTTTAATGACTGTGGGTTATGGTAATTTTTCAATTAATCCGAATTAAAAAGGATCGCCGCACGGCATTTCAGCAAGGTGCGTGAAGGCTTGTCTGACATGGAGAAACCACAGATCGCAGGAAGTGTTTGTGTGTGTGTGTGTGTGTGTGACTGTGTGCGTGTGTGTGTGACTGTGTGTATATGTGTGTGACTGTCCAGGGAATCTTCCATTATTTGCTTGCCATCATCATGGTTGTTATTATCATCGTTATTACTATTTTCATTTTCATGATTTTCAGCCCAATCTATAATGTGACTAATACAGTACATGAATGCTCCGACCAGACCACCATTACTCCTGATAGCCTCGCCATATTGTTCCTATCTCCCTACCCCCCAGCATCGTCATTAACGCAGAGGACCCTGGACAGCAACAGGATCATGCTGATGTGAACAGATGATCTTGCTCTCTGCCTACTAAGTTTTTATCCGCAAGCTGAATGAGGACTGTGAGCAGGAGCACAAGCATGTTGCAAACACCTTGTGCTTCTCTTCTTTTTATATTTATTATGTCCTTATTTGTTTACACATTGCACAGCCATGGAGACAGTGTGCAAAGCATTTCCCTACATACAGTATACTCTGTATAATTGTATGTGGCTAATACATTTGAATTGAACTGAATTGAATTTAATTCCTGTGGCCTTGAGGAAAGAGACAAGAGGTGTGGGGGAAAAGGAAGAGAGAGAGAGAGAGGAGAGAAAGGAGAGAGAGAGGAGAGAGATGGGACGGAAGGAGGGGGAAGGATGCCTCCATTCAAATACGACCATCACTTTGACATTCTGCTTGACATTCAGGTAGCATAGCAACATGACAACACAGTTACGAGCCCTGTGAGAGAATATAGGGGCTTTTTGAAAAGGTTGACATGATAGTGTGCAGGTTCCATTTATGAGATCGTACCATCGCTCTCTCTCTCTCTCCCTCTCTCTCTCTCTCTCTTACTGTTCGCCGTTGAAGGGTCTGTCTCATTTGAAATTTAAAGCACATCCTTTCAGGAATCTGTAAATACCTTTACAAGCAATTCATAAATAGTGTACTCTTCTCTCTGCTCGTGCATGTCCCTCATGTGATTTAATGAGAATGGGGTGGCAAAGCAGATCAATACCTCACCATTAAATTCAGCAGAAAAAATGTAAATGACCTTCTTTAATATTATAACACCGGTTTTGATTGTCAAAGTGGAAAAAAAAGAAAGCGTGAGGGAGGAAGAAAATGCCAAAGAGGATGAAAATGAAGAAGGGGTTTAAAAAATCATGAGCTGGTCATTCGGGTTATGTAAATTCACACATTTTGACCACAGTGCTAAATTCATAATTCATAAAGATAAAAGATGAATCTCGTATTAGGTGCCTTGCCTATTTCGATTGGCTCGCTCAATTAAAAAAACACAAGCGCCCACTGACTTTTTTTCCCTCTCCTACTTGAGCAGTGATAAGAGCCAAGAAAGACCGGTCCCTTAAGAGCGGATCAATACAGCTAGCGTGCTAACCCCCCCAACAGCCTGCTGTTTGCCTAAATAATACATTTTCACTTTATGCGCCATTTATCAGTAGAAGGGAAATACTACAATTACAAGCCACAAGAAGATCCGCACTAAATTACTACAATCAGGGCAGAACAAAGAGGTCGAGAGATCAAGAAGAAAGCGAAAAGGAAGGAAAAAAGAGAGAGGGAGGGAGGGAGGAAGAGAAATAGGACGGCTCACTAGAACAAAAGGAATTCAGAAAGTAAGAATTGAAGTTGATAAAAAAAAAGAGTGGGATAAAAAAAACAGAAGAGCGAATGCACATCTCCAACTTATCTCTCGCTAGCAATCCTCCATGGGGGAACTCTGTGCTTGGGGGAGCGCAACAAGAGCGGATTACAAAAGACAAGCCACAAACAGAAGACTGCGGGTCAACAAACTAAACAGTTGGGAATCTTTCAAAAAGAAAAGAATGTTTTTCTTTCTATTTCTTTTTCTTTTTTTTAAAAAAAAACAAAGCCTCCTCCCAACAAAGTGGTGGCTTTTGTCTTGTCCTGTTTAATTTACAGCAGGGCTGTTATCTAATCAATGCAGGTTGCAAAACTATCCACCAAAGTGCCCCTACACCATTTACAATAAACACTGCTAAAGACACAGCTTGGCCTTCACGTGAGAGCCACCCCACCACCACCACCACCACCCCCACCCTCAACTCTACCCCACCCTGTCAGGCCCCCATCCCTGAGGATGGAGTGACTTCTGACCTGGATGCCGGCGTATCTACCCCCCCTCAGGGCACCAGGAGCTCCGTCAGCGCCCACAGGGGACAAGAAAGAGGAAGAGAGCGCAGATAAGACCTGACACTCCCCCACCCTTCTCCGTCTCCTCCACGGTGACCCCCTTTTCCACAGCCACAGCCTCTCTCGCTGGGGCACCGGCACCCGTGGTGCGAGGCTTGGTTAGGGAGGCTGGGGGAGTCACGGAGTTGGGGGGGGGGTGAGAGCGGGGCTGTCTGGGGAGGGTAAGAGGGGGCAGTCGCAGTACGTGACCAGAGGCCTGAGTTCACATTGACGCGGGACCTGGTGAAAGCCTGAGTGTGAAGGGGGCAACTATAATGAGCCTAAATGTAGGACTGATACAGAGGTAAGCCAATTAAAGCATCCTGAAAGAGCTCACTAAACCCCCATCCCCCAGTCCAAACACCCCGCACCCTGCTCCGCCACAGCAACTCTCATCAATCTGGGCCAGCTAAAGTTTACAACAATAGACTTGGCTAATTAGCAGCACATTTCCTCCCGACATATGTCAGAGAATAGGGGGGCCGAGACAAAGGTGCTCGAGCGACGGTATCTGTTTACGACAGATGCAGGGGCCACAAAAATGTGACTTAATGATAGGGACCACTCCACACCACATTCACACGGCCACACAATTAGCTACAACTCGAATTTTTTCTTTTCAGTCGCGCAGCTCTTGAAGATAATGGCGAGGCAGATGATGATGTCCATGATAACGAGACTAAAGTGCCAAGGCTAATCTCGGCGTCGCACTGAATCACAGATAAGCATAAAGACAGAACTGGCAGCCGGTAATGTTGATGACCTTACTGTGTACATTTTTTTTACTGATTTTATTCAAAGTTTCACACATCGCTGTTAGCAATTCTAAGCATCTCCAGAAAAGTTTCACTACAAATACTTGCGTCTCATGTTATAGTCTCATTGACCTCTCAAACACAGACTGAGAGAGTATAGAAAGACCCAAAAAGATCTAGGTCTATCACAGCATCCATCCCAAAGGTATAGCCTCCTCGTAGCTACAACTCCATTAGTTCCACCATAACAGGACCAGATTGTAGGCCAGACTAAACATAGCATTTATCAAGGCTCACCTGATGTTTCTGGGACAAATATACAATGAAACAGCAGACATCTCATGGGAGTTAATCATGGCTGTGGCCCTCTTAAGCAAACACAACATCCATAGAAATATATGAGTGATACCCCAGACTTCAATGTTCCCTTGTACAGAAATGAGGGTAAAAACAAAGATTTATCCCTAAATCAACATGATGATTCCAGGAGTCTTTGAAGCTGTAAGCTTAAGGGAAGTAGGATGTTTTTAAGCCGTTTACATCATGTTATTGGAAGCCATCGCTATATGTTCTGTTACAATAAAATTGAATGGCATTTATGTTTTGTTGTCAGATGCTGTCATTCCAATCCACTGCTGCAGAAAACTGAGCCTGGGGCTCTTAGAGACATGTACCCTCCGGTCTGATTCTTGACCTTTGACCTTTCATATGTCCCTAATGACATAGTTGCAATTCTGAGATTGCTCACCATGGTAACCGTGGTTGCCACAATGCAATGGTGGTAGCTGTGCAACACCTTCACCTGGCCATTGTCAACACACATCTACGAGGGGCCCCCAATGTCATTATGCGTAGAAAATGAGACCTTGTTTCATCATCTTGCCCCACAACAAAAGGACTTTTGTTGCATGAAGAGGGCTCTACAAGATGTGGGTGGCCCTGAACCGAAGAAAACATCCAAATGACAAAACCACAGCTCTGCATGTCTTTGACATGTCTCTGTAAAAAGTACACGAGCACTTCCTGTTTCCTCCTTAGTCTTGCTGTTGTCTGCTGTCCTGGGTGTCCCGTCCCCTCTCCCAGGCCTGGTGGTGTCCAGGCAGCTGCACCACACAGACCCCTTCTGCTGCCTCCCCTCCAGCAGCCTCCATCCATCCATCCGCCCCGAACCCTCCTAATCTGATCTAATTACAGAAGTCACCCTTCGTCCAATCAGCGGGAGGAACCCGATTAGCTCCCTGCCATATGGCGCGTCAGTGAGACCCGGGGGTGGAGAGAGAGAGAGAGAGAGAGAGAGAGAGAGAGAGAGAGAGAGAGAGAGAGAGAGAGAGAGAGAGAGAGAGCTCGGCCCAGGGAGAAGCAATCCAACACAGAGTGAGGGAGTGATAGATAGATAGACATGTCAAGGAAGTGTTTGTGTGCAAGAGCGTGTGTGCTTGCATGTGTGTGTGTGTGTGTGTGTGTGTGTCAGAGACAGAGAGAGAGAGAGAAAGAGAGAGATAGATAGATAGATAAAAAGAGAAAGAGATTCAGGTCATTTGATGGCCTGATGTCATCTGGTAAACTAATATGACTTGTACAGTTCCCGTATCATTTCATCAGCCAGGGTGATTCAGCAGTGAGTGTATCTGTCACAACTGCACCGAAAGCAAGCGGCCTGATTTCTCATAAGCAGTATTACTCATAACACTGAGTGATGCTGATGCCGATAACACACACCCAAGGCAGGCTGAGCCAGAAGCTAAAAGGAGAGATATTACACTCCGCACAGCCGGCAATAAAAAAACAGACACCGTGCCCACTGAGACACATAAAGGACAAAGAAGAAGGGAAAAGCAGCGATGGAGGGGAATATATACAAATAGTCGGGGGAAAGCGGCGAGCAAATGTGTCCACGTGTATTGTTGTGCGCTGACAAAGAGAGAGGCTGTTTGGGAGAATGAAGTAGCGCTACTGACGGGGAGGGAGAAGAAACGGGCCCCCCCCCACCCCCTCGTCTCTTTTGAAGCGCTTTATTGAGGAGCGTCAGCTGAGTGGCGTAATGAAACCGATACAGGCAGAGGAGCCGCTGATCAATACTGGACCGGTCAGCAACTCAAAGTGACTCCCATTAATAATGCCTCACAGGCAAAGGAGAAGGCAGAGGGCGGGGGGTGTGTGTGTGTGTGGGGGGGGGTCACCAGCGAGGAGCTGAGGGAGGAGGAGGAGGAGGAGGAGAGGGAGGAGGAGGAGGAGGAGGAGGAGGAGGAGGAGAGGGAGGAGGAGGAGTAGGGGCAGAGACTCTTGGTGTCCGCACACTATGTGACTAGTACTCCCTGAGCTGAGCACTTCCTCTCCCTGGATGGATACAGGAAGCAGGTGGAGTGTGTCCATCTTTGTTGATAAAGTAGTAGCATGTGTGCAGCGCTTGCACATGAGACGCATTAGTGTGGAGAACATTTGTAAGTGGCAGGTCAATGGTGTTTACCTTTTCGGGAGATAAGAGTCAGACACACAGACATAGGCATGTGTGTACAGAAACACAGAAACACAGAAACAGAAACACACACACACACACACACACACACACACACACACACACACACACACACACACACAGCGGTACAGTGACCTACTCCAAAGACGCCCACCCCTTCCTCCCACTTCAGCCTTCCTTTTGTCCCATTTTCCGCCGCTGTTTACTGTATGACCGTCTGGTGACCCGCCGCAGCAAAAACACACAACAACAAACAAACAAAAACAAGAATAGACATCTCTGCTCCTGCAGCGCACCGCTCAGTGCGTCGTTTGAGTCGTGGCGCGTCGCGTCGCGTCGTGTCAGGGAGCGCCACTTAGGCATTAGCACCGGGGGTCTGGCCGCCTGCCCCTACTGCTGCTGCTGGGGAGGAGATGCTGGGGTTTCAGGGGCCCTTTGCTGGCAGGCTTTTAGATACTGGGTGATAATGTAAACCAATTCCCTGCTCTGCACCTCCACACCACGAAACCCCCTTCCCTTCCCTCCCCTCATCCCCCCAGCATCCTCAACCCACCCATTGTTCAGCTATCCTCTCCCCGATCTGAGTACTTCATGCTAAAAGGGAGGAGGGGAGAGAGTGTGTGTGTGTGTGGGGGGGGCATAGTGAAATTACACCAGCCGTTTAAGAGTACACAGGGGAAATCGACAGAGATGAGAATGAGCAAGTGGAAAAAGAGCGAGATACATATATTAAAGAGAAGGAAGGAGGGAGATGGAGAGTGATCAACAGAGAGAGAGAGAGAGAGAGAGAGAGAGAAAGAGATGGAGAAATAGACAAACACATAGAGAAACCCATAGCAGTTTGCTTTTCTACAGTTCAATCAGAGGCAGTGAGCTGGAACTGTAAAGGGGGAAATATCATTTCACAACAATGATGAAAAACAACTGCGCCACGCCATTATATTCCATAATTCACAGCCCGAGGCCGTATAAAGGCCATCAAATCAGAGCGCAGAATCTATAAACTTTAAATAGGGATTTGCATATGGCACTGAGGTTAAATATCATATGGAGAAAAACAACAGCAACTCCGCATTTGCTCTCTCCTTTTTGTGAAATTGAGTTAATTGGGTATTTGCGTTCTCTGAAAAGGAGTGAGAGAGATAGATAGAGAGAGAGGGAGAGAAGGAGGGAGAGAGAGTGGGTGATGAAAGATGAAGCTGTATAATAAACTATAAAAGAGAGGGGAAGTTTGCGTCTGTCTATTTGTTGGATGGCTGAGTGAAACAGAAAATGCTTGCAGAGCATCACCGTGAATGGATATTTACCACGACTGACATGAGTCATTCTGCTCACACAATCACACACATGCAAACACACACACACACACACACACACACAGACATTTGCGCACACACAGATAAAGCTTACATACTGTATATATATGTGCAAACGCAAATAAATACACAGTGCACACAGACAAATACACATACACACACATACATCAAACACATAATGGTGAGCACACACACACACACACACACACATGCGCACACTCCTTCAGCATGAAAGCACCTCAGTGAGTACTGTGATGTGAAGTGTAGTGTGGACGACGCTCGGAAATTAATCTGCTTTGAGGGGAACGGGGGGAAAAAGGCAGGAGCGGAGTGGATCACGCCAACCCACTCGCTCCGCACGGAACTTTGCTCAGGAGCCACTGACACTGCCACTGCCGCCGCTGCCGCCAATACAACCTCCATCCCGTTCCGTTGCATCGAGGGGATTGGCTCTCCCTCCAGGAGTCATTTACAAACCCCAGCAGCCCACATTGCTTTTGACAGACAATACATTCCCCCGCAATCCACCGGCGTATATGTTCGCGGGCGCATAACACAATCGCCGCCGTGAGGATTTACACTGTCAGTAGAATACAGATTAAACATCTCCACGACAACAGGCCTGACATAGAGGTGCGAGCAGG